>NC_092343.1:259975070-259982570 GCF_046630445.1 Rutidosis leptorrhynchoides | reverse complement strand
ACCTCCATAGCTATAACCCATAATTTCCTTAATCCAATCCCACTCGAAAATCAATTTCGAAATCACCCGGACCGCACTCCGACGTAATATTTTATGTATACTAATAATATCTTGAAATAATACGGAGTAAATATATATATGTAAATCGATTGAGAGAGTTTAGAGAAAAATATTTTCAAGTTTCTATGAAATAATGAAACCTATTGAATTCTATTTATAATAGATTTTTGAATTATTAAAGTGAATTATTAAAGTATGAATTATTAAAGTGAATTATTAAAGTATGAATTATTAAAGTGAATTATTAAAGTATGAATTATTAAAGTGAATTATTAAAGTATGAATTATTAAAGTGAATTATTAAAGTATGAATTATTAAAATGAATTATTAAAGTCAAAGTAAAGTAAAAAATAAAGTAAAGGTAAAGTTTAAGTATAGTAAAAGTATAAAACTATGTACGTATAATACGCGTATAAATATATATAATATTAATTTAAATCGTTATATATATTTAATAAAATAAAATATAAATATCGTTATCTTTATCATACTGGTTAAGTAATGAGTTGTCAAAAGTGGTTCTAGATATTTATAAAAGTTATATACGTTTTAATAATAAAGTTCTTTTTAAACTGAAAACGTTTTTGTACGTTTGAAACTAAATCAAATAAATATAATAATTTTGTTTTCCAAAACCAAATATATTTTTAAGAATCATTTTGTTTAAAGGTTAAAATAATGGAAATCGTTATATCATAAAACGTTTTAGAAAAGTAGAATCATATATATTCATAATAGGTTTCAAGTTTTTAAATTACAGTCTGTTGGTGAAGCATGGGATAAAGTTCAAAGGTTAAATAAACGTATGAAATCATCTTAATAAAAAATGTCGAGTTACTTACTTGTCGATATCCAACATCTAAGTTAGTTACACTTCGCGTTCTTACTTATAAATCACTTTACCATTTTCCGAATGTTGTAAAAAAGAATAGATTTCTTAAATCACAGTGGACCTCATAACATAGACCCGTAATCATATCACAATGTATCTGATAAATTAATCATTTGATATTATCTTCTAATTCCATCGATAACATATTGAAACAAATACGTTCATGTAAAGTATTATACGTTTAATACTTTATTAATATTCTCAAGTTATAATATATATACATATATATACATATTTATTTATATATAACGGTTCGTGAATCATTGGAATTTGGTCGAGATTATAATAAATGCATGAACACAATTTAAAATTCTTGAGATTTAACTTAACAAACTTTGCTTATCGTGTTGGAATAATATAAAGATAAAGTTTAAATTTGGTTGGAAATTTCCGGGTTGTCACAGTACCTACCCGTTAAAAAAATTTCGTCCCGAAATTTGAGTGGAAAGGTCGTGAATGATAATAAGTATGTTTTCATGATGCATACAGGCTAAAAATTAGAGTTTTATCATCAGCGAATAATTTGGATAAACAATCCATTTATATGAAGAGTACGAATGAAGCTAACATAGAAGAGTGAAATGAGTAAGTGTAGATTCATCTTATCATTTGACATAGATATGATTGATTTCCAGATTTCAAGGGATTTGAAGAAAATCTTTGTAATAAGATTTGATTCTCCGGTAACAAAGGGAATTAGGATCCGCTTTAAATGCGATCGTCCATTTTAATTGTTCTGTCAGAAATTTTCTTATAAATTCACCTCCTTCGTTTTCTTACAACTCACACCTTCTTTTGATGCATTTTATGCAAGTCCCTAGACATCTACCCACGTCCATTGCAGGTACAACAGTTTACAGGCCACCATGATCGTTCGTTATTATCCTATCCGTGTTTGTATGTGGTTACAGGAACTGCAGGAACGAGATTTGGATGTTTGACTATGTTAGACTTAGTCAGACGTCCGAGTGAAGCCTCACTCGTACGGCTGACAGGCTCATACGCACGGTTGATGCTGAGCTAAGTCACAATTACAACCTAAATGAGAAGACACGAGTGAGTGATCACCCGTACGGCTGATGAAGCCAACTCATATGTGTGATGGATGAATCATGCGGGTGAGTCAATAGCAGGGGTATATAAAGTCTTATGTTCTTCATTTTAGGTTAAGCCTCTCATCTGTTACACACACTCAGATCTGGTGAGCTCCTCCGATTCTCTCTCAACCCAAATCACCCAGGTGGTGAATAATAGCTCTAAGTGTTGATCTAATCACAATTGATTTAGTTGTGGTATGACTAAATTAATCCCAAAAAGCTTAACCTATTCACTAGAGGGTTTGATTCACTTATTCCGTCATTGTGTGAGTTAAATCTGTTGATTTCTAAGTTCCTAGTCATGTTTCATCACATTCTATTCTTTCCCCCTCAACTCATATTTTAAAGTATTCATCAATATGCTCCATCCAGTTCTGATTCTCAATATACTTCTAACTTTCATATCGATCATTCTTCTTTTTCATCTACCGCCGGAAGAATCTATTTACTTCTACTATACTCTTGGGTTTATAGTGTTTCTAGTTCTCCCGTGTCTTTATATTGCTATATGCATCGATATATATGGTTTATAACTTTTGGTTTGTCGTTGGGCTTTATATCTTCCCTTATATTTCAAAGTCTCTGTTTCTATCTTCTATAATCATTGTCATCCACAGTTAATGCTCTCTTTTATTTGCTGCAATTTATACCCCAATTTCTATTTCGGAGTTTTGTCCTTTCGTTTCTTCTTCTTGCGATTAAGCACCGCTTGTAATGGTCCAGAATTTGCAGATGTGAATTTTGGAATGAACATTGTTAATGTTCTAGGAAGAAAATTGTAATGGCACGATCTTGACTTGTCAAATTACCAGAATACCTCAGAAAAAGCCGAATCATCAAGAAATATTTTCTTGATATTTTAGAGGTTAAATAGAATACAAGAGTCGTATAACATGGCAAATGATGATGTTATGATATGTGAATCATCACGTTCCATTTAGGAACTCAGCATGAATTACTGTAATATAATCACGTTGATCAAGTGTCATTATATTATACTAACTCATGCTTCAGTTTCCAACACTACTTCAAAAATATTCATATTTTAAACTCAAAGGTTTACAGAGTATAGGAACTAAACAGTTTCCTTTTTGATGTAATACAGATAGCGCAAAGAGATAAATGATTCCAGATAAGAATAGTTATGGAAATATCTTCAGAAATATGGAGGATATTTATAATGAAAGATACGATGATATCTTAGAATTTCTAATATCAGAGGATGATGAAGTATGTTGTCTGTAAGGGTTTAGTGTCAGGAGCAAGGTATTCATTAATGACTTCAACAGACACTGAATCATTTGGATTCTTTGAAGGTAAGTTCAGTCTTTGTGATTTGTCCACAGCCTCCTTCATACTTTGCTCAATCCGTTTTCCAGTTCCAAAACTTCTCTATTTCTGAGCTTTGGTAATACACTAATCTTTATCATCAAACTTTTTACTGCTAAGGTCATTTACAGTTTTTGTTACTTCATCAGCATTTCGAGAACTAGTTCGCGATTCAGAGTGTTTTTCAGAAACTTCACATTCGAAGTATGTAAGCCTTGGAAATAGACGTTATGTATAACTGTTGGCGTCAACATGCTGTGAGATTTCAAAATACTGATTTCTAATTCCCAATGATTCATATGGCAATTCTCGTTAAAAGAGGCATATGAGTAAATGATGAGGTTTCGATAAATATAATGATTCTTCGGAATGCCCAAGATCAGTGAAGTTGTTGGTAAGTTTATTGCTAATGTGGTGGAATATGAAAGGTTCTCCGGTAACAAAAGGGTAATCACATATATCAAAATTATGATAAGGCTACTCCGAATGAAAAAATCGAAGTTGTCTTGCTGGAGCTGTGATATAATTTGCTACTTTGCAAAGGAATTGCAAGGTTATTTTTGCTAATAAATGCCAAAAGATCTGACACAGATATGTGTTGAATTATGACTTTGGTTTCGAGAGATTTTTAAGTACATAACTGTGGGTAATATGTGGTTGGATCATCATCTCGATTGCTCATTATTTGAAGTGTCTTCAGAGATTTTCGAAGAGTTTGAACACAGATTGTAATCGTTTGTATACATTTGATGTTCTAACACACTTTTGAAGTCAAAGTATAGCTTTGAAAGATGTAGGAATCTAAAAGTGATGGTACCGGTTATATCTTAAATTGAATTCTGAGATTTTAAAATCAGAATATGTAATTGGGTTTGAATGAGTATGGTTGTTTTGATTTCTATGAAAGAATGTATATTATTGTGAAAGTGGGAAGTATAATTGATAATTTGCTTAATCTGATTCGAAGAATGTAACATATTAATTGTGAATTTATATATATCTCTCGGGTATTACCTACCCGTTAAAAAAAATCCACAATTAATATTTTGTACATAAGAATTTTATTACAGTCTTTATGAAAATATATATGTATATATTCTTCTCAGATGTAACATAGATTTTAATGAGTTAATACTAAATTAAACTCATTCGATTTACGGTTGGAACTAGAATTGAATAATTCCTTTAAGGCTTTAGAGGTTACATAAGTATTTCTTCAATAATATTGAAATTATGAATCAATACTTCGTTATTTGTTGAGATGTGATGCTGGTTTTTGTTAAATTCTTGTGAACTTCGCAAAGTACGAATGATGTTATCTGAAAAGTTTCGGTTACATCAATGATGAAGTGTAAAATCAAATATATACTTGATTTATTAGGAATTGGAATTTGTTGAATTGAGACAGAGATTGTAGTTAACGATGGTTAAGTCGCGGGTGAGGGACGTACATTATTGCATATTTGTAATATGAATTAACCGAGTAGTTAAGATTCACACACAATAGCATTAACACGGAAATATTTATTTTTTTATTTCAAAAAATATATATATATAAAATATATATATAATTTCTTCAGAGGGAATGAGTTAATTCTTCATAACTTGTTGATACAACATACACGTTATTGATTCGTAATGATGTAAACAATGATTCTTGAACTGACGGAGTTTGTGATGTTATAGGTGTTGTTGATTCTGATGTTGACTGTACTGACGATGCTGGTGACGCTGACGGTACTGTTGATGCTATTGGTAAAACAAGTTTAACTTGTTAATCACACGCCATTTTTGTCAGGGTTTCTACTCTTCCTTCTATCATTTTGGTTCGCTTAACTAATTTATGGTTAGGGCTAGATTAGATAATCTCTAAGACTTTAGAGATTATATAATCGCCGCGGAATGTTTCTCCAATGAATTTATGAATTAATACTTCGTCAGTTATTGTTGTTGGTACTCCTTGGTATCTATGATACGTATGACGTTGATACTCGTGGGACAGATTGTGAAGTTGAGGTTTACAACGCGGTTGTGGTTGGAGGTGGTAATGGTACTGTTGGCGTTGATGATGGTGGTACTGGTTATGTTGCTGATGCTGCTGCTGGTGTTTGTAATCTCTGAACCATATTCTCCAAAGCCACTACCCGAGCGCGAAGTTCGTTGACTTCTTCTATTATTCCAGGATGATTGTCGGTCGGAACGAGCGGATAAATAAAATCTAGAATTTGATGTAGTGTATAATCGTGACGAGATACCCTGAAAATGAGAGAGAAAATGGTGTCTCGAACAGGTTCGCCGGTAAGTGCTTCAGGTTCTTCACCAAGAGGGCAATGTGGTGGATGGAAAGGATTGCCTTCTTCTTGTTTCCAATGATTGAGGAGGCTACGAACCCATCCCCAATTCATCCAGAATAGGTGATGACTGATTGGTTGATCCATTCCGGTCACACTGCTTTCGGAGCTTGAGTGAGATTCTATTTCGGAATCCGAGTGACTTGAACTGATGAAAAATTCCATTTCGTACGATTGGATAAAGGATTTTTCGATATAAAATGATTTTTCAGCTATCGGGTGGTATTCTATTTACCTAGGATATCTATATATAGAGATCAAAAGATTTCATAGATTACGGAGGAATTTGCGGGATATGTCAGGCAAAGTTTAAAGTAACAGATACGATAAGATATGATATAACAGATACGCTAAGATATGAATTTTGTCTATACACTACTCATGCAATTAATGTAGCAAGACGTGTCTAGACTAATAATGATAAGCAGGTAATTTCCTATGGATGATAAGTAGATGATTTTTGACTAGAAATGATAAGCAAAACTTTTGACATGCAGACACGGTCGAAGTCCAGACTCACTAATGCATCCTAACGACTTATCAGTTAGACACACTAATGCAGACCTGGTTCGCTAAGACCACCGCTCTGATACCAACTGAAAGGACCCGTTCATATACATTATAAACGATTCACAATAGTTGATTACATCGCGAGGTATTTGACCTCTATATGATACATTTTACAAACATTGCATTTGTTTTTAAAAGACAAACTTTCTTTACATCGAAAATTGACAGGCATGTATACCATTTCATAATATCCACTATTCAACTATAAATTGACTTAATAATAATAATCTTTAATGAACTCAATGACTTGAATGCAACGTTCTTCGAAATATGCCATGAAAGACTCCAATTAATATCTTTAAAATGAGCAAATGCACAGCGGAAGATTTCTTTAATACCTGAGAATAAACATGCTTTAAAGTGTCAACCAAAAGGTTGGTGAGTTCATTAGTTTATCATAATCATTCATTTTCATCATTTTAATAGACCACAAGAATTTCATTTCCAGTTCTCATAAATATACGTCCCATGCATAGAGACAAAAATCATTCATATGGATTGAACACCTGGTAACCGACATTCACAATATGCATATAAGAATATCCCCATCATTCCGGGATCCTCCTTCGGACATGATATAAATTTCGAAGTACTAAAGCATCCGGTACTTTGGATGGGGCTTGTTGGGCCCAATAGATCTATCTTTAGGATTCGCGTCAATTAGGGTGTCTGTTCCCTAATTCTTAGATTACCAGACTTAATAAAAAGGGGCATATTCGATTTCGATAATTCAACCATATAATGTAGTTTCGATTACTTGTGTCTATTTCGTAAAACATTTATAAAAATTGCGCATGTATTCTCAGCCTAAAAATATAAAGGGTAAAAAGGCAAATGAAACTCACCATACTGTATTTCGTAGTGAAAATACATATAACGTCATTGAACTAGTGCAAGGTTGGCCTCGGATTCACGAACCTAAATTAATTATATATAATTATATGTTGGTCAATATTTGTCTAACAATTAGGTCAGGTCATAGTGTACCACAATCCTAATGCTCGAGACTAATATGCAAAAGTCAACAAAAGTCAATTTGACTCAAAATGATTTCCAAAATTTATACATGATTATAATATATTTTAAATATCGTCATTTTATATTTTTAAATATTTTTAAAAGATTTATTAGAGTAAATAATATAATTCATTTATTAATAAATAAAATTTTATATTAAAATTTATATAATATAATATACTT
>NC_092343.1:259732570-259740070 GCF_046630445.1 Rutidosis leptorrhynchoides | reverse complement strand
ACAAACAAGCAAGATAAATATTCGGGTCTTACAACTCTCCCCCACTTAAACTCGATCACGTCCTCGTGATCCTCATCACTTGACCAAACGGACTCCACTCTACGGTCCTCAACATAAGTCCAATCCGACTTTCCTAAGCAATTCCTTCCCAACGAATCGCCTTCCACAACTAAATCGTCACCCGCGATTTATTCAAATCACCATCCGAGCACTAAAACCATGCTCATTCCCTAACATCGGGAAAACTCAACCAATCTCATACCGAGATATCAATCCCTTAGCGTACTATTACCGAGTACAACGCTAAAAGCAACCAAGTCTCAACCTAAGGTCAACAACCCGAAACGATGAAGAACGAACCAAACGAATCCTTACGGGTAACACCAATCACTAAACATCCCTTGTAGCGCATAATACAACCAATACGCAACTACCGTAACATCATAAGCGAACGACTAGAACCGCTAGCGTCCAATCGACTATAACAACTTAAAACCCTAGGCGTACAAAATCGACCATTGTCACGCCCGTAACGACATGTGAGCGAAATACGGCTATCGCATCAGTAATCACACAATACGGTCCTCACTATCCCACCATAGGAGTATAAAACAACTGATAGATCACTCAACACCGGATGAAGTCAGCGGACCCGAAAGTCATGCTTCACCGATATAACAATACCTCATGATGAAGTCAGCGGACCCCGAAAGTCATGCTTCACCACTATAACAATACCTCGCACTATGAGTAGTGCAACATCGCGCTCCGCTACACTATAGTGAACCCTAACGGATACCGCTAACCGTCCACACTATCGAGCAAGAACCACCTATATCAAGCATAGGCACAAAACAATATTTCTCTAGAAGAGAATCCGATACGCACATCCCTTAACCGAGGGATTTCACCTTGCTCGCCAAAACACGTCCATTATCTCTCGACGAGATTCACCAAACTTACCACCTCGGTGGTAATTTACAAATCCAATATCATAAGTACCAATGAGCCAAAAATTGTACTCTACCACCAATTGACCAAAACTAGGTCTCGACCAAATTTCCGGATCTAACAAAAGCATCATCCGAAATCTCACACTAAAACCTCCTCGTGCGGGAGTGCCACTCCCTCACTTGGAACTACGTTCCATATCCACAACTCGTACAACCGTACAATGCTACCAAAGGTAGACTTTACAAATAATTGGGTTCACACGACCCGTTACCATACCTTGCTCCAAACCTTGAGCACACGAAGGACTTGACCAATCCTTAAACACTTTGAACGAAAAGTGTACCACAAATACCCAAACTATACCCTCGCAATCATCCAATTTCATTAGTTTGTCACATTCCACCTAGTCACTCATGTATCTAAGGGTTTTACTCCGGTACCCTAAGTACAATGCAACCACAACCATAACCTAGTCGGAGTCGAACACCACGCTAGTAGGTATAAAAGAGGCACCTAATGTCGCGTCATAATGACTCCATTACCAACATACATCGAGATTTCAAACACTCGATCTCAAGGGTTCCAATCACCCGGCGAACCTCATGGTTCATCACTTCAATCATAAAAGCGAACACGCGCTTAACAATCGGACACCAAAACCATTTCCGTGGCTTGGTAGAAACATTTCCCAAACAATAAGGAATGCTTGGTTGCACCAAGTCTTACGCCCTTCACCAATCAATTAAAAACGTCACCATAGGGTACTTCCATTAGGAACGTCACCCATAACAACAATATGCACAACAAAGGCATACAACTCAAACTCAACCGGCATTTTATACATAATCAAAAGACCTATTTATTAAAATGAAACGTACCTTAACGTCTCCTCGCCGCACCCGTCCCCGCTAACTTGGGACATTCCGACTTACGATGTCCTTCCTTTTTGGCAATTAATGCACACCATACTACCACCCTTTGGTACCGAACATTCCCAATATTTGTGACCCCTCACGCCACAATTGTAACACCTAGGCGCACTAGAATCCGATATACCCGTCCGTGTACCACCCGTGCTCACGCTCGGACCCTTAGTCCTCTTACTCGGAGCACCATAAGAACAACCCTTATCTCCCTTGAAGGTTCACCCTTCTTCGATCGTGTATGCGACTCGAAACCCCTAGCCAAGTCGAATAATTCCGAAAACGATTTCGCTTGACCACGACTAATTTTACTTTTCAAGTCGTCATTCAAAGTCCAATAGAAATCCCCCATTAACAAACGATCACTTCCCAAATACTCCGAACAAAAACGAGCCTTCGCCATAAAGGTCGTCTTGAGAGTACTCAAATCCATAGATCCTTGTCGCAAGTTTCGCAACTCATTACGCAATTCCCACAAATCGGCCGAAGTCCGGAACTCCTCGAAGAATTCCTCCTTAAACTCGTCCCACGATAAGACCATAAACGTTTCACCACCAACAAGATCAATCTTACCATCCAACCAATCCCTTGCCCTACCCCGCAACAAACTAGTTGCGAGCCTCGTCTTCTTCTCGGGAGGGCAATCAATCGTGCGAAAACGCCCTTCGACATCCGAAATCCAAGTTGTGCTTACCAATGGATCCGGTTTCCCGTCGTACATCGGTGGTTTAGTCCTCATGAAGCTCTTAAGATAACGCTTCATTTCGCCACTACTTTGAAGTTTGGAATACTTCCTATCCATTTCTTCTCGAAACGCTCTCATTTGCTCCGCAACGGCGGCCGCAACTCTAGCGTTAAACTCCACGTTATTCGTCTCGATCTCGTTTCGCGTCGTCAATCTCAAAATGCAAAACGATAAGATCACGAACGTATAAAATCGCACGCACAACCCGTCCCATCTTGCTAAACACTCGTCGTACATCACTCGTTAGACACGATTTGCACCCGTAATAAGGTCTGCAAGTTCTTATTACGCACACACGCCGCATCGACTTGTTAGTACAACGACCGCCTCGCTCGATGATATAAACAAACACAACCAAAATTCTACGCGGTACAAACACACGCGAGAATTACTATCACAACACAAGAGCATATTAATAATATCCGCATTACTAATATAAACGTTAGTCAACCTATAAACAAGGCACTAACTAAACCCATTCCGACCCGTAATCCTACAAGTCCCGCAACAAATTAAGCACACACAAAAGTCTAAGTCTATGCACCTATCTCAAGTCACCTAAATCCCTTAGACCATGCTCTGATACCACTTGTAACAACCCAAACCGTAACCGACCAAACACGACGAAATTTCAAACAAAAAAAAAAAAATATTTTCTGGTGCAGGCCATCTGCGCGGCGCGCCAGGTGGCCGCGCGGCGCGCCAAACCACCTGGACAGCCCGCTGTCCCCGGAAGTCAATTTAATGAAAATGTTTGACTAGTTCCCGACACATTTAGCTAAAACGCTTTTAACCATGACTTCATATATGAAAAACTAGCACGTTTAATTAATAAAATCAAATTTACGAAGCGGGTCCCACATCGACCCAAATTACCCCTTGAGTACCAAAATGCAATATTTGACCATAAGACTTTTAATACAAAACGAAGCCGAGCATGGCGATTGGGGATACGCTACCCAATCCTAAACAATCCAAAAGCAAGTCTCTAAAGCAAACTATGCAAGTCTTCTAGTCCTCGCGCTTACCCGAGCCACCAATCCGCATGCAATCTATAAAAAGAGTCAACAACGAGAGGGTAAGCTAATGCTTAGTGAGTAGAATAAATATATACATGCATATACAACTTACCTACTCGCATCCACGACATCACATAAATACACATAAATCACTTACCTCATCGTACCAAACGCTAGTATCATCAAATCGTATAACTAGCAACCTCATAAGCAATCAATAGCTAGTAACGTCAAACCGTACAACTAGCAACATCATTAGCATAAATAAATATATATAATAAATCAAATTAAATGCTAGCATCAACAATTACAAATCATGGTTAACCAATCTCTTCGCTAGGGAACGACTTCGCGAAACAAGTCATCGATGTTCATAACATTCGTTAGCTTCCAAAAACGGCTATGGCATGCTAACCCCCCGAGGTGTTCCAAAAAGCGGCTATGGCATCACCCCTCAAGTGTTCCAAAAACGGCTATGGCATCACTTGCTCAATGTGAGTAGAACACGGCTATTACTCACGCTTTCGTACACCAACACGGCTATGTGTACGGGTAACTCAAATAACAACGTGGGAGTAAAACACGGCTATTACTCGCCACTAAATACACAAACACGGCTATTACTTGCCACTAAATGCACAAACACGGCTATGTGCCTTAGTACAAAACATGGACTAATACGGCTAAGTCCCACAACCTTGGTCACAAAACGGCTATGTGACACCATCAACAAGGTACATAAATCATATACATACATATATACATATTCCACTCACAATAATCATTATGGACAAGAACGGCTATGTCCCACCACTACGGTCACAGAAACGGCTATGTGACATCATTACTACGGGCAACTATCAATGTGGACAAAATGTCTATATCTCACAACTATGGTCACCAAACGGCTATATCCCACAACTATGGTCACCAAACGGCTATGTGACACCATTTCCACGGGCACATAAATCATATACATACATATATAGATATTCCACTCACCTTGAAGTCTTGAAGAATGCTTCCAAGTAATCCGCAACTCGCCAATGGAAAGTACCTATTCCATTACCACAATTACAATAATACACTTAGAGTGGATTTACAAATCAACCCAATTCGTAAGTGCAATTTCGACCCAAATGCACTTCCAAGCACAAACCGTGCCCAAACTAACCAATAGTCACTAACACAAGTGAGAATGGTCCTAATATGCCAATTAAACCCGAACTCAAGTGTTAAACACGTGTCATACCCATTTTGACCCTTAAACCCTAATTTTGACCCATAAAGGTCAAAATCTCATTCTTTGCAAGTTTTGACACCAAAACACATTTAACTCGGTTTTATACTTCAACTTAATCCATTTTAAGTTTATAAACTTCATTAAATCGCCAATTGGGTCATAATCACCACGAAACCCTAATTTGACCCAAAGTCAAAGTTAGTCAACCAAATAACCCTAAATGGGTTCCAATACTTCCATAATCACTAACTTAAGTGATTTAACTAAATTTCAAGTTCTAAACATGGCCAAATAGTTCACCAACCCGAAATCCGCCAACAATTAACAACAAACCCGATTACTAGCATCACTAAACTCATTTCATCACCTAAAAGGGTTACACAACAATCTAACTCAAAACCCTAACTTTATATCAAATTAAACAAATGAAATTCGGAGTTTGAGCTTACCAATACTATCACCGTGTAGCCGAGAACGAAAGGAACAACTTTAAAACCCGAGACTTTGAACGATTCGAGCTTCTTCCTCACCAAAACCTCCAATCTCTCTCTAAACTCTTACTCTCTCTCTAAAATGGATGAAGATGATGAGTGGATGTGAATGGGATCCAAAACTGATCCAAACTAGCTCATAAGCCTCACAAATCCGGCCTCAAGTGAAATTACCCATTTGCCCTTCATTTAAACCAATTAAGAAAACAAGGGATTCTGTCAGCAGCAAACGGCGCGGCGCGCCGAATCCCCGCGCGGCGCGCGACCTAACTGAAACAGATTCTTATGCATTTTAAACTTTATATAAATAATCCGCGAAACCCAATCTCGAACGTCTTAATACACAAACAAGCAAGATAAATATTCGGGTCTTACATCATGCACCTTTACGGTAAGACATCCCCGAAACCACGCCAACTAGTAGCCACCATCCAAGCTCAAATGCAAGGAAAGCCGCCACTAGCCAAAATGACCCCAAGATGCACCGAACGATGCGAAAAACCTTAAATCGCTGTGAAACAAAACACATCAATATACGCAACCGTTCCATATCGCAAGCACACGTTTCAAGCCTAACAAGTCACGTCATCTCGTTGGTCACACTCACAATCCAATCGTAACGCAACATTCAAAGAAGAACAAGCAATACAATCGGACCGACCGTGCAAGCCTAATGAGGAGACCCGTTAATCTTAAAACGATGATCAAAGCTGAGCCAAGATCAACAAGCAACATGACATGGCCACAAATATTAACGAGCATCATCCACAACACACATTCACGAAACCAAACCCACATTCACGAAACCTACAGCACATTCACGAAAGCCGGCATGCCACCAAGGAGGGTCCAGCATCGACGTGTGGTGGGCTTTAGCTTCTCGAACGTCAATACTCCGGGATCCTCGTCCGCTTTTAGGCTTTTTTAAGCCAAAAAACGAACTCCCCACCGAGGAGAAGGGGTAATTCCAGTCGGGAATGGAGTATATTGGCACACAGTAGTCGAGAACAAATTTCGACTAGTGACTCAGCTCGCACGCCCTCGTCCAGGAACACCCAGTCCCCTATATATACATATTGCACAAAAAGTGAAGTGACAGGAACAGACATTGATTTTCTGAGGAATCATAATTTTTCAAAATCACGGCGTCGTGCTTGATTTAGCTTGGCAATGGGCTAAAAATCCAAGTCGCGACTTAGATTTAGCTTGGCAGTGGCCTGGAAAACCAAGTCGCGACTTGGTTTGCTAGGTGACGACCAGGCCGTGGCTATTATTTCTCGGTCACGACTTGGTTTTCGGGGCCACGACTTGGTGTTTGGCTTCGTGTTATAGGGTCACTCGTTACTCGTAATCGCTCTCCGGCTTCGCTAGGCAACCTCTAGTAGCATGCACTTTCCGACCCAACATCTGGGTACCAGGGCATGGAGTGGACATGGTACCCCCTATATATACATATTGCACAAAAAGTGAAGTGACAGGAACAGACATTGATTTTCTGAGGAGTCATAATTTTTTCAAATGCACGACGTCGTGCTTGATTTAGCTTGGCAATGGGCTATAAATCCAAGTCGCGACTAAGATTTAGCTTGGCAGTGGCCTAGAAAACTAAGTCGCGACTTGGTTTGCTAGGTGACGACCAGGCCATGGCTCATATTTCTCGGTCACGACTTGGTTTTCGGGGCCACGACTTGGTGTTTGGCTTCATGTTATAGGGTCACTCATAACTCGTAATCGCTCTCCGGCTTCGCTAGGCAACCTCTATTGCCTTGCACTTTCCGACCCCTTGTCTGGGTACCAGGGCATGGAGTGGACATGGTACCCCCTATATATACATATTGCACAAAAAGTGAAGTGACAGGAACAGACATTGATTTTCTGAGGAGTCATAATTTTTCATACAGTGCTCAAATCATGTCGGATCGACCCGAAATCTTGCACGACTCTTACGTTTGATGAAACAAATTGATTCTCGGGTTCCGAAGTTTCATTGGCATGTCATTCTGAGCTGCGGAGTTCGGGCTAGCCTTGGTTTCCGGCGACCGAGGTGCGCCTGATGGTTAAAGTGCGCATGAAGTGATTTGGGTTTCCGTGAAACCTTGTATAGTTGGTATGTACGTTGTATGGT
>NC_092343.1:259717570-259727570 GCF_046630445.1 Rutidosis leptorrhynchoides | reverse complement strand
AGATACCATAGACACGTATACAATGTTTCGACCTATCATGTCGACACATCTATATATATTTCGGAACAACCATAGACACTCTATATGTGAATGTTGGAGTTAGCTATACAGGGTTGAGGTTGATTCCAAAATATATATAGTTTGAGTTGTGATCAATACTGAGATACGTATACACTGGGTCGTGGATTGATTCAAGATAATATTTATCGATTTATTTCTGTACATCTAACTGTGGACAACTAGTTATAGGTTACTAATGAGGACAGCTGACTTAATAAACTTAAAACATCAAAATATATTAAAAGTGTTGTAAATATATTTTGAACATACTTTAATATATATGTATATATTGTTATAGGTTCGTGAATCAACAGTGGCCAAGTCTTACTTCCCGACGAAGTAAAAATCTGTAAAAGTGAGTTATAGTCCCACTTTTAAAATCTAATATTTTTGGGATGAGAATACATGCAGGTTTTATAAATGATTTACAAAATAGACACAAGTACGTGAAACTACATTCTATGGTTGAATTATCGAAATCGAATATGCCCCTTTGTATTAAGTCTGGTAATCTAAGAATTAGGGAACAGACACCCTAATTGACGCGAATCCTAAAGATAGATCTATTGGGCCTAACAAACCCCATCCAAAGTACCGGATGCTTTAGTACTTCGAAATTTATATCATATCCGAAGGGTGTCCCGGAATGATGGGGATATTCTTATATATGCATCTTGTTATTGTCGGTTACCAGGTGTTCACCATATGAATGATTTTTATCTCTATGTATGGGATGTGTATTGAAATATGAAATCTTGTGGTCTATTGTTACGATTTGATATATATAGGTTAAACCTATAACTCACCAACATTTTTGTTGACGTTTAAAGCATGTTTATTCTCAGGTGAATATTAAGAGCTTCCGCTGTTGCATACTAAAATAAGGACAAGATTTGGAGTCCATGCTTGTATGATATTGTGTAAAAACTGCATTCAAGAAACTTATTTTGTTGTAACATATTTGTATTGTAAACCATTATGTAATGGTCGTGTGTAAACAGGATATTTTAGATTATCATTATTTGATAATCTACGTAAAGCTTTTTAAACCTTTATTGATGAAATAAAGGTTATGGTTTGTTTTAAAATGAATGCAGTCTTTGAAAAACGTCTCATATAGAGGTCAAAACCTCGCAACGAAATCAATTAATATGGAACGTTTTTAATCAATAAGAACGGGACATTTCAGTTGGTATCAGAGCGTTGGTCTTAGAGAACCAGAAAATTTGCATTAGTGTGTCTTATCGAGTTTGTTAGGATGCATTAGTGAGTCTGGACTTCGACCGTGTTTTCTTTAAAAATGATTGCTTAACATTTTTGTTGGAAACTATATATTTTTAACATATGAATATTATGTGATATATTAATCTCTTAACGTGTTTGATATTATGTGATAGATGTCTACCTCTAGAACAAGTCCCATTGACTCACCTAATAATAATGAAGAGTCAAATGTAAATTGGAATGATTTGTGGACTGATTCACAAGTTCCCGAAGAGGAACCGGAAGAAGAGTCGGAACCGGAAGAAGAATCGGAACCGGAAGAAGAATCGGAACCGGATGAAGAAATAGAACCGGTGGGGGAAATAATAAAATGATTAAGTAAAAGAAAATCCTCAACCAACCGACCAAAGTTAATTATGGTCAATGGTGTTTCCGCCAAGGAAGCAAAATATTGGGAGGATTACCAATTCTTCGATGAATCGGATTCCGACGAGAATTCCGATGATGTTATAGAAATTACCCCAACTGAATTTAAAAAGGCAAAAGAAAATAATAAGGGAAAGGGCATAAAAATAGAGAAATCTAATTCCAACCCCGATGAACTTTATATGTATCGTCAACCCCCGAAGTCCTTAAGTTGTAACAATGACCCGGGAACCTCTAAACCACCAGGTTTTTCTAAACCAATGTGGACAACGACGGCTCGTATTAGGGGAACATCATATATCCCTAGAAACTTGGCAAAACGAACCAAAACCGAAGAAGAAGAAACGAGCGAGTCGGAATAAGATAGTTGTATTCGTGTGGTGTAATATATGGAATATAGTGTTCTTATGCTTTATGATATATGTAAAAATTGCTTGTATTAATAAGTATTTTTTTATGAATCTAACTCTTGTCTATTTTACAGTTTAAAAACACAAAATGGATAGACAACCCAATATTTTAAGAGACCTACCCGGAGACATGATTGATGAAATCTTGTCTAGAGTCGGCCAGAATTCTTCGGCACAACTATTTAAGGCGAGATCAGTTTGTAAGACATTCGAAGAACGTTCCAAGAATGTCTTGGTTTATAAGAGACTTTCGTTTGAAAGATGGGGGATATCACATTGGGAAACCCATAAGTTACGATGTGTTTACTTTGACGCATATATTGCGGGGAACCCAAATGCTATTTTACGCAACGGGTTAAGAAATTATTTTGACTCAATATATCCGAATATTGGACTTCGTGATTTAGAAAAAGCGGCTAACATGCAACATAAAGAAGCATGTTATGCTTACGGATTAGTAATGTTCGCTTCTCACCAAAGTGAGAACAAGAACATCGGGCTACAACTATTAAACAAAACGTTTCCACAAGTGACGGAGTCGGTAATTGGGGTAAGAAATGAGGTTTTTAGATTATTACGGGACTGTTGGACATTACGTAACCCTCGTCCCTTTGATGACGTTACAACACGCTGTCTTATCAACGGCCATAACGGTTATGTTGCACAAGACCAAGGATGGGAAGTAGTCCTAGTAAAACCAGAATGCATGACTTGTTTCTGGACGTATGAATTACGTGTCTTTATTGCCTTTGCTGAACGACTTGTGTACTAGCTAGAATTGTCTTCACAACTATCTTGTATCAAAGTTATTGTGTGCTATATTTCATGCTTTATGTAAAATAAGCGGTATTGTAAGTTTGTAAAATATTGTATAAAAGTTTGAACGCGAAATATTATTATAATCAGTTTTTCATATAGAATTGTAGTAGTTGAATTGTATATTAGCTACTAAGTATGAACTTAACGGGTAGGTACTACCCGAATTTAAACTTATAAAACGCTAATATGAAGAAAAAGCTTTTATAAATGAGTTCATATTATGCTACGAAATACTATTAACTACTCTTAATATTCTGTATGATTAACTTGTTCCATTTAACTATTTTGAAGGAAATGGCACCGACTACTCGACACACCGTGAATATGAATGAAGAGGAATTCCGTACTTTTCTAGCTTCAAACATAGCCGCAGTACAGGCTGCGCTACATACCAACAATAACCTTGGATCTAGCAGTACAGGAAATCGTGTAGGATGCACCTACAAAGAATTCACTGCCTGCAAACCTTTGGAATTTGATGGAACCGAAGGACCGATCGGATTGAAACGGTGGACCGAGAAGGTTGAATCGGTGTTTGCCATAAGTAAGTGTACTGAAGAGGACAAAGTGAAGTACGCTACGCATACCTTCACAGGTTCTGCGTTAACATGGTGGAATACCTATCTAGAGCACGTGGGACAAGACGATGCGTACGCACTACCGTGGTCAGCATTCAAGCACTTGATGAACGAGAAGTACCGTCCCAGAACCGAGGTCAATAAGCTCAAGACAGAACTTAGAGGGTTACGAACCCAAGGATTTGATATTACCACGTACGAAAGACGATTCACAGAATTGTGCCTATTGTGTCCGGGAGCATTCGAAGATGAGGAAGAGAAGATCGACGCGTTTGTGAAAGGATTACCGGAAAGAATCCAAGAAGATATAAGTTCACACGAGCCCGCCTCCATACAACAGGCATGTAGAATGGCTCACAAACTAGTGAACCAGATTGAAGAAAGAATTAAAGAACAGACTGCTGAAGAGGCCAATGTGAAGCAAGTCAAAAGAAAGTGGGAGGAAAACGGTGATAAGAATCACCAATACAACAACAACAGCAATTACAACAATAATCGCAACAATTATCCCAACAATCGCAACATCAATCGCAACTACAACAAACGGCCCAACAACAACAACAACAACAACAACAGCAACTACAACAATCATCCCAACAACAATAATAACCGCAACAACAACAACAATCAGAAGCAACTATGCCAAAGGTGTGAAAAGAATCACTCGGGGTTCTGCACCAAATTTTGCAACAAGTGTAAAAGAAATGGTCATAGCGCGGCGAAGTGTGAGGTCTACGGACCAGGGGTTAATAGAACGAAAGGAACAAATGGTGTCGGAACGAGTAATGGCGGAGCAAGTAGTGTCGGAGCAAGTTATGCCAATGTAGTTTGTTATAAATGTGGAAAACCAGGCCACATTATTAGAAATTGCCCGAACCAGGAGAACACGAATGGACAAGGCCGTGGAAGAGTTTTCAATATTAATGCGGTAGAGGCACAGGAAGACCCGGAGCTTGTTACGGGTACGTTTCTTATTGACAATAAATCTGCTTACGTTTTATTTGATTCGGGTGCGGATAGAAGCTATATGAGTAGAGATTTTTGTGCTAAATTAAGTTGTCCATTGACGCCTTTGGATAGTAAATTTTTACTCGAATTAGCAAATGGTAAATTAATTTCAGCAGATAATATATGTCGGAATCGAGAAATTAAACTGGCTAGCGAAACATTTAAGATTGATTTGATACCAGTAGAGTTAGGGAGTTTTGATGTGATAATCGGTATGGACTGGTTGAAAGAAGTGAAAGCGGAGATCGTTTGTTACAAAAATGCAATTCGCATTATACGAGAAAAAGGAAAACCCTTAATGGTGTACGGAGAAAAGGGCAACACGAACCTACATCTTATTAGTAATTTGAAGGCACAAAAACTAATAAGAAAAGGTTGCTATGCTGTTCTAGCACACGTCGAGAAAGTACAAACTGAAGAAAAGAGCATCAATGATGTTCCCATTGCAAAAGAATTTCCCGATGTATTTCCGAAAGAATTACCGGGATTACCCCCACATCGATCCGTTGAATTTCAAATAGATCTTGTACCAGGAGCTGCACCAATAGCTCGTGCTCCTTACAGACTCGCACCCAGCGAGATGAAAGAACTGCAAAGCCAATTACAAGAACTTTTAGAGCGTGGTTTCATTCGACCAAGCACATCACCGTGGGGAGCTCCTGTTTTGTTTGTCAAGAAGAAAGATGGTACATTCAGGTTGTGTATCGACTACCGAGAGTTGAACAAACTTACCATCAAGAACCGCTACCCACTACCGAGAATCGACGACTTATTTGATCAACTACAAGGCTCGTCTGTTTATTCAAAGATTGACTTACGTTCCGGGTATCATCAAATGCGGGTGAAAGAAGATGATATTCCAAAGACTGCTTTCAGAACACGTTACGGTCATTACGAGTTTATGGTCATGCCGTTTGGTTTAACTAATGCACCAGCTGTGTTCATGGACCTTATGAACCGAGTGTGTGGACCATACCTTGACAAGTTTGTCATTGTTTTCATTGATGACATACTTATTTACTCAAAGAATGACCAAGAACACGGTGAACATTTGAGAAAGGTATTAGAAGTATTGAGGAAGGAAGAATTGTACGCTAAGTTTTCAAAGTGTGCATTTTGGTTGGAAGAAGTTCAATTCCTCGGTCACATAGTGAACAAAGAAGGTATTAAGGTGGATCCGGCAAAGATAGAAACTGTTGAAAAGTGGGAAACCCCGAAAACTCCGAAACACATACGCCAGTTTTTAGGACTAGCTGGTTACTACAGAAGGTTCATCCAAGACTTTTCCAGAATAGCAAAACCCTTGACTGCATTAACGCATAAAGGGAAGAAATTTGAATGGAATGATGAACAAGAGAAAGCGTTTCAGTTATTGAAGAAAAAGCTAACTACGGCACCTATATTGTCATTGCCTGAAGGGAATGATGATTTTGTGATTTATTGTGACGCATCAAAGCAAGGTCTCGGTTGTGTATTAATGCAACGAACGAAGGTGATTGCTTATGCGTCCAGACAATTGAAGATTCACGAACAAAATTATACGACGCATGATTTGGAATTAGGCGCGGTTGTTTTTGCATTAAAGACTTGGAGGCACTACTTATATGGGGTCAAAAGTATTATATATACCGACCACAAAAGTCTTCAACACATATTTAATCAGAAACAACTGAATATGAGGCAGCGTAGGTGGATTGAATTATTGAATGATTACGACTTTGAGATTCGTTACCACCCGGGGAAGGCAAATGTGGTAGCCGATGCCTTGAGCAGGAAGGACAGAGAACCCATTCGAGTAAAATCTATGAATATAATAATTCATAATAACCTTACTACTCAAATAAAGGAGGCGCAACAAGGAGTTTTAAAAGAGGGAAATTTAAAGGATGAAATACCCAAAGGATCGGAGAAGCATCTTAATATTCGGGAAGACGGAACTCGGTATAGGGCTGAAAGGATTTGGGTACCAAAATTTGGAGATATGAGAGAAATGGTACTTAGAGAAGCTCATAAAACCAGATACTCAATACATCCTGGAACGGGGAAGATGTACAAGGATCTCAGGAAATATTTTTGGTGGCCGGGTATGAAAGTCGATGTTGCTAAATACGTAGGAGAATGTTTGACGTGTTCTAAGGTCAAAGCTGAGCATCAGAAACCATCAGGTCTACTTCAACAACCCGAAATCCCGGAATGGAAATGGGAAAACATTACCATGGATTTCATCACTAAATTGCCAAGGACTGCAAGTGGTTTTGATACTATTTGGGTAATAGTTAATCGTCTCACCAAATCAGCACACTTCCTACCAATAAGAGAAGATGACAAGATGGAGAAGTTAGCACGACTGTATTTGAAGGAAGTCGTCTCCAGACATGGAATACCAATCTCTATTATCTCTGATAGGGATGGCAGATTTATTTCAAGATTCTGGCAGACATTACAGCAAGCATTAGGAACTCGTCTAGACATGAGTACTGCCTATCATCCACAAACTGATGGGCAGAGCGAAAGGACGATACAAACGCTTGAAGACATGCTACGAGCATGTGTTATTGATTTCGGAAACAGTTGGGATCGACATCTACCGTTAGCAGAATTTTCCTACAACAACAGCTACCATTCAAGCATTGAGATGGCGCCGTTTGAAGCACTTTATGGTAGAAAGTGCAGGTCTCCGATTTGTTGGAGTGAGGTGGGGGATAGACAGATTACGGGTCCGGAGATTATACAAGAAACTACCGAGAAGATCATCCAAATTCAACAACGGTTGAAAACCGCCCAAAGTCGACAAAAGAGCTACGCTGACATTAAAAGAAAAGATATAGAATTTGAAATTGGAGAGATGGTCATGCTTAAAGTTTCACCTTGGAAAGGCGTTGTTCGATTTGGTAAACGAGGGAAATTAAATCCAAGGTATATTGGACCATTCAAGATTATTGATCGTGTCGGACCAGTAGCTTACCGACTTGAGTTACCTCAACAACTCGCGGCTGTACATAACACTTTCCACGTCTCGAATTTGAAGAAATGTTTTGCTAAAGAAGATCTCACTATTCTGTTAGATGAAATCCAAATCAACGAAAAACTCCAATTCATCGAAGAACCCGTCGAAATAATGGATCGTGAGGTTAAAAGACTTAAGCAAAACAAGATACCAATTGTTAAGGTTCGATGGAATGCTCGTAGAGGACCCGAGTTCACCTGGGAGCGTGAAGATCAGATGAAGAAGAAATACCCGCATCTATTTCCAGAAGATTCGTCAACACCTTCAACAGCTTAAAATTTCGGGACGAAATTTATTTAACGGGTAGGTACTGTAGTGACCCGAACTTTTCCATGTTTATATATATTAATTTAGATTGATGTTTACATGATTAAATGTTTCCAACATGTTAAGCAATCAAACTTGTTAAGACTTGATTAATTGAAATAGGTTTCATATAGACAATTGACCACCCAAGTTGACCGGTGATTCACGAACGTTAAAACTTGTAAAAAAAACTATATGATGACATATATATGGTTATATATATAGTTAACATGATATTATGATAAGTAAACATATCATTAATTATATTAACAATGAACTACATATGTAAAAACAAGACTACTAACTTAATGATTTTGAAACGAGACATATATGTAACGTTTATCGTTGTAACGACATTTAATGTATATATATCATATTAAGAGATATTCGTACATCATAATATCATGATAATATAATAAGTTAAAATCTCTTTTGTTATTATAAACATTGGGTTAACAACATTTAACAAGATCGTTAACCTAAAGGTTTCAAAACAACACTTACATGTAACGACTAACGATGACTTAACGACTCAGTTAAAATGTATATACATGTAGTGTTTTAATATGTATTTATACACTTTTGAAAGACTTCAATACACTTATCAAAATAGTTCTACTTAACAAAAATGCTTACAATTACATTCTCGTTCAGTTTCATCAACAATTCTACTCGTATGCACCCGTATTCGTACTCGTACAATACACAGCTTTTAGATGTATGTACTATTGGTATATACACTCCAATGATCAGCTCTTAGCAGCCCATGTGAGTCACCTAACACATGTGGGAACCATCATTTGGCAACTAGCATGAAATATCTCATAAGATTACAAAAATATGAGTAATCATTCATGACTTATTTACATGAAAACAAAATTACATATCCTTTATATCTAATCCATACACCAACGACCAAAAACACCTACAAACACTTTCATTCTTCAATTTTCTTCATCTAATTGAACTCTCTCAAGTTCTATCTTCAAGTTCTAAGTGTTCTTCATAAATTCCAAAAGTTCTAGTTTCATAAAATCAAGAATACTTTCAAGTTTGCTAGCTCACTTCCAATCTTGTAAGGTGATCATCCAACCTCAAGAAATCTTTGTTTCTTACAGTAGGTTATCATTCTAATACAAGGTAATAATCATATCCAAACTTTGGTTCAATTTCTATAACTATAACAATCTTATTTCAAGTGATGATCTTACTTGAACTTGTTTTCGTGTCATGATTTTGCTTCAAGAACTTTGAGCCATCCAAGGATCCATTGAAGCTAGATCCATTTTTCTCTTTTCCAGTAGGTTCATCCAAGGAACTTAAGGTAGTAATGATGTTCATAACATCATTCGATTCATACATATAAAGCTATCTTATTCGAAGGTTTAAACTTGTAATCACTAGAACATAGTTTAGTTAATTCTAAACTTGTTCGCAAACAAAAGTTAATCCTTCTAACTTGACTTTTAAAATCAACTAAACACATGTTCTATATCTATATGATATGCTAACTTAATGATTTAAAACCTGGAAACACGAAAAACACCGTAAAACCGGATTTACGCCGTCGTAGTAACACCGCGAGCTGTTTTGGGTTAGTTAATTAAAAACTATGATAAACTTTGATTTAAAAGTTGTTATTCTGAGAAAATGATTTTTATTATGAACATGAAACTATATCCAAAAATTATGGTTAAACTCAAAGTGGAAGTATGTTTTCTAAAATGGTCATCTAGACGTCGTTCTTTCGACTGAAATGACTACCTTTACAAAAACGACTTGTAACTTATTTTTCCGACTAGAAACCTATACTTTTTTTGTTTAGATTCATAAAATAGAGTTCAATATGAAACCATAGCAATTTGATTCACTCAAAACGGATTTAAAATGAAGAAGTTATGGGTAAAACAAGATTGGATAATTTTTCTCATTTTAGCTACGTGAAAATTGGTAACAAATCTATTCCAACCATAACTTAATCAACTTGTATTATATATTATGTAATCTTGAGATACCATAGACACGTATACAATGTTTCGACCTATCATGTCGACACATCTATATATATTTCGGAACAACCATAGACACTCTATATGTGAATGTTGGAGTTAGCTATACAGGGTTGAGGTTGATTCCAAAATATATATAGTTTGAGTTGTGAT